>NC_087394.1:17316211-17363711 GCF_031307605.1 Tribolium castaneum | reverse complement strand
TCAAACATTATATTTTAAAGCAAATTTTTGTTAAAGATTATTTATATCCAACTCTATAACTCGCTTATGGTAGGTCTTACAAAAGAAATGCAAATAACTATTTTGTAGGAAATTTCATCAGCTTTAATTTTGAAAGAAAGATAAAAATTTATAGGAGTAATTGTTTTCGAGATATAAGCAAAAAACCATAGTAAAAACCGTTACAGTTACTGAACAAAATGTAATTCAGTTTTCAATGTTTGAGACGAAGACGAAAATGCAGCATTTAAAAACGACTCTGAAGACTTCAGCGACTTTTATGTCACCTCCTTTTTCTTCTAATATAGTATTGGACCTAATAAATTAAGTGTATTTTAAATCACAAGACATTTTCTGTTAAAGCACTTTTTTTTTAAATATTAATAATTTTTAAACTTATATCTCGCTTATGCTTAGTCTTACATGAAAAATGCAAATAACTATTTTGTAGAAAATTTTATCAGCTTTAATTTTAGTAAAAAGATTAAAATTGATATAAGTAACTGTTTTCCAGATATAAGCAAGAAACCAAAAAACTGTTACCTTAATTAAGCGTTTGCATGTAAGCAAATTTAGTACTATTAGTATTATTATTAATGTTATTGTTATTAATATGACGACTAAAGACTAAATTAAACTAAATTAATTGTGTCTAACACTTTAGTATAGGAAAAAGGAGAAGACATAAAAGTCACCAAAGTCTTCAGAGTCGTTTTTAGTCGTCATATTAATAACAATAACATTAATAATAATAATACTAATAGTACTAAATTTGCTTATATGCAAGCGCTTTATTAAAGTAACAGTTTTTTGGTTTCTTGCTTATATCTCGAAAACAGTTACTCCTATCAATTTTTATCTGTTTACTAAAATTAAAGCTGATAAAATTTTTTACAAAATAGTTATTTGCATTTTTCATGTAGGACTAACCTTAAGCGAGATATAAGTTTGAAAATAATCAATATTTAAAAAAAAAGTGCTTTAACAGAAAATGTCTTGTGATTTAAAATACACTTAATTTATTGGGTCCAATACATTATTAGAAGAAAAAGGAGGTGACTTAAAAGTCACAGAAGTCTTCAGAGTCGTTTTTAAATGCTGCATTTTCGTCTTCGTCTCAAACATTGAAAACTGAATTACATTTTTGTTTAGTAACTGTAACAGTTTTCACTTTGGTTTTTTGCTTATATCTCGAAAACAATTATTCCTATCAATTTTTAACTTTCTTTCAAAATTAAAGCTGATAAAATTTCCTACAAAATAGTTATTTGCATTTTTCATGTAGGACTAACCATAAGCGAGATATAAGTTTGAAAATAATTAATATTAAAAAAAAGTGCTTTAACAGAAAATGTCTTGTGATTTAAAATACACTTAATTTAATGGGTCCAATACTTTATTAGAAGAAAAAGGAGGTGACATAAAAGTCACTGAAGTCTTCAGAGTCGATTTTAAATGCTGCATTTTCGTCTTTGTCTCAAACATTGAATACTGAATTACATTTTTGTTTAGTAACAGTTACAGTTTTCTTATTGGTTTTTTGCTTATATCTCGAAAACAGTTACTCCTATCAATTTTTATCTTTCTTTCAAAATCAAAGCTGATAAAATTTCCTACAAAATAGTTATTGGCATTTTTTTTGTAGGACCAACCATAAGCGAGTTATAGAGTTGGATATAAATAATCTTTAACAAAAATTTGCTTTAAAATAAAATGTTTGAAAAACCGAAATTAAACTAAATTAATTAAGACTAACACTTTAGTTGAGGAAAAAGGAGAAGACATAAAAGTCACCAAAGTTTTGAGAGTTGTTTTTGGTCGTCATATTAATAACAATAACATTAATAATAATAATACTAATAGTACTAAATTTGCTTATATGCAAGCGCTTTATTAAGGTAACAGTTTATTGGTTTCTTGCTTATATCTCGAAAACAGTTACTCCTATCAATTTTTATCTTTTTACTAAAATTAAAGCTGATAAAATTTCCTACAAAATAGTTATTTGTATTTTTCTTGTAGGACCAAGCATAAGCGAGTTATAGAGATAGATATAAATAATATTTAACAAAAATTTGCTTTAAAATAAAATGTTTGAAATACTGAAATTAAACTAAATTAATTGTGTCTAACACTTTAGTATAGGAAAAAGGAGAAGACATAAAAGTCACCAAAGTCTTCAGAGTCGTTTTTAGTCGTCATATTAATAACAATAACATTAATAATAATAATACTAATAGTACTAAATTTGCTTATATGCAAGCGCTTTATTAAGGTAACAGTTTTTTGGTTTTTTGCTTATATCTCGAAAACAATTATTCCTATCAATTTTTATCTTTCTTTCAAAATTAAAGCTGATAAAATTTCCTACAAAATAGTTATTTGCATTTTTCTTGTAGGACCAACCATAAGCGAGTTATAGAGTTGGATATAAATAATATTTAACAAAAACTTGCTTTAAAATAAAATGTTTGAAAAACTAAAAAATAAAATTTCCTACAAAATAGTAATTTGCATTTTTCATATAGGACTAACCATAAGCGAGATATAAGTTTAAAAATAATTAATATTTAAAAAAAAAGTGCTTTAACAGAAAATGTCTTGTGATTTAAAATACACTTAATTTATTGTGTCCAATACTTTATTAGAAGAAAAAGGAGGTGACATAAAAGTCACCAAAGTCTTGAGAGTCGTTCTTAGTCGTCATATCAATAACAATAACATTAATAATAATAATACTAATAGTACTAAATTTGCTTATATGCAAGCGCTTTATTAAGGTAACAGTTTATTGGTTTCTTGCTTATATCTCGAAAACAGTTACTCTTATCAATTTTTATCTTTTTACTAAAATTAAAGCTGATAAAATTTCCTACATAATAGTTATTTGTATTTTTCTTGTAGGACCAAGCATAAGCGAGTTATAGAGATAGATATAAATAATATTTAACAAAAATTTGCTTTAAAATAAAATGTTTGAAATACTGAAATTAAACTAAATTAATTGTGTCTAACACTTTAGTATAGGAAAAAGGAGAAGACATAAAAGTCACCAAAGTCTTCAGAGTCGTTTTTAGTCGTCATATTAATAACAATAACATTAATAATAATAATACTAATAGTACTAAATTTGCTTATATGCAAGCGCTTTATTAAGGTAACAGTTTTTTGGTTTCTTGCTTATATCTCGAAAACAGTTACTCCTATCAATTTTTATCTGTTTACTAAAATTAAAGCTGATAAAATTTCCTACAAAATAGTTATTTGCATTTTTCATGTAGGACTAACCATAAGCGAGATATAAGTTTGAAAATAATCAATATTTAAAAAAAAGTGCTTTAACAGAAAATGTCAAGTGATTTAAAATACACTTAATTTATTGGGTCCAATACATTATTAGAAGAAAAAGGAGGTGACTTAAAAGTCACAGAAGTCTTCAGAGTCGTTTTTAAATGCTGCATTTTCGTCTTCGTCTCAAACATTGAAAACTGAATTACATTTTTGTTCAGTAACAGTTACAGTTTTCTTATTGGTTTTTTGCTTATATCTCGAAAACAGTTACTCCTATTAATTTTTATCTTTTTTTCAAAATTAAAGCTGATAAAATTTCCTACAAAATAGTTATTTGCATTTTTCTTGTAGGACCAACCATAAGCGAGTTATAGAGTTGGATATAAATAATATTTAACAAAAACTTGCTTTAAAATAAAATGTTTGAAAAACTAAAAAATAAAATTTCCTACAAAATAGTAATTTGCATTTTTCATGTAGGACTAACCATAAGCGAGATATAAGTTTAAAAATAATTAATATTTAAAAAAAAGTGTTTTACAGAAAATGTCTTGTGATTTAAAATACACTTAATTTATTGGGTCCAATACTTTATTAGAAGAAAAAGGAGGTGACATAAAAGTCACCAAAGTCTTGAGAGTCGTTCTTAGTCGTCATATCAATAACAATAACATTAATAATAATAATTCTAATAGTACTAAATTTGCTTATATGCAAGCGCTTAATTAAGGTAACAGTTTCTTGCTTATATCTCGAAAACTTACATTTTTGTTCAGTAACTGTAACAGTTTTTACTTTGGTTTTTTGCTTATATCTCGAAAACAATTACTCCTATCAATTTTTATCTTTTTTTCAAAATTAAAGCTGATAAAATTTCCTACCAAATAGTTATTTGCATTTTTTTTGTAAGACCAACCATAAGCGAGTTATAGAGTTGGATATAAATAATCTTTAACAAAAATTTGCTTTAAAATATAATGTTTGAAAAACCGAAATTAAAATAAATTAATTGAGTCTAACACTTTAGTATAGGAAAAAGGAGAAGACATAAAAGTCACCAAAGACTTCAGAGTCGTTTTTAGTCGTCATATTAATAACAATAACATTAATAATAATAATAATGCTGCATTTTCGTCTTCGTCTCAAATATTGAAAACTGAATTCCATTTTTGTTCAGTAACAGTTACAGTTTTCTTATTGGTTTCTTGCTTATATCTCGAAAACAGTTACTTCTATCAATTTTTATCTTTTTTTCAAAATTAAAGCTGATAACATTTCCTACAAAATAGTTATTTGCATTTTTTTGTAGGACCAACCATAAGCGAGTTATAGAGTTGGATATAAATAATCTTTAACAAAAATTTTCTTTAAAATAAAATGTTTGAAAAACTAAAATTAAACCAAATTAATTGTGTCTAACACTTTAGTAGAAGAAAAAGGAGAAGACATAAAAGTCACTAAAGTCTTCAGAGTCGTTTTTAGTCGTCATATTAATAACAATAACATTAATAATAATAATACTAATAGTACTAAATTTGCTTATATGCAAGCGCTTAATTAATGTAACAGTTTTTTGGTTTCTAGCTTATATCTCGAAAACAGTTACACCTATCAAATTTTATCTTTCTTTCAAAATTAAAGCTGATAAAATTTCCAACAAAGTAATTATTTGCATTTTTCTTGTAGGACCAAGCATAAGCGAGTTATAGAGATGAATATAAATAATTTCTAACAAAAATTTGCTTTAAAATAAAATGTTTGAAAAACTGAAATTAAACTAAATTAATTGTGTCTAACACTTTAGTGGAGGAAAAAGGAGAAGACATAAAAGTCTTTAAAGGTTTCAGAATCGTCTTTAGTCGTCATATTAATAACAATAACATTAATAAACTAATAGTACTAAATTTGCATATATGCAAACGCTGCATTAAGGTAATAGTTTTTTGGTTTCTTGCTTATATCTCGAAAACAGTTACTCCTATCAATTTTTAACTTTTCACCAAAATTAAAGATGATAAAATTTCCTGCAAAATAGTTATTTGCATTTTTCATGTAGAACAAACCATAAGCGAGATATAAGTTTGAAAATAATTAATAATTAAAAAAAAAATGTGTTTTAACAGAAAATGTCTTGTGATTTAAAATACACTTAATTTATTGGGTCCAATACTTAATTAGAAGAAAAAGGAGGTGCAAATAACTATTTTGTTGGAAATTTTATTAGCTTTAATTGTGAAAGAAAGATAAAATTTCATAGGAGTAACTGTTTTCGAGATATAAGCAAAAAACCAATAAGAAAACTGTAACTGTTACTGAACAAAAATGTAATTCAGTTTTCAATGTTTGTGACGAAGACAAAAATGCAGCATTTAAAAACGACTCTGAAAACTTCAGTGACTTTTATGTCACCTCCTTTTTCTTCTAATAAAGTATTGGACCCAATAAATTAAGTGTATTATAAATCACAAGACATTTTCTGTTAAAACACTTTTTTTTAATTATTAATTACTTTCAAACTTATATCTCGCTTATGGTTAGTTCTACATGAAAAATGCAAATAACTATTTTGTAGGAAATTTTATCACCTTTAATTTTGGTGAAAAAGTAAAAATTGATAGGAGTAACTGTTTTCGAGATATAAGCAAAAAACAAAAAAACTGTTACTTTAATTAAGCGCTTGCATATAAGCAAATTTA
The DNA here is from genome assembly GCF_031307605.1 of Tribolium castaneum. Taxonomy (NCBI): domain Eukaryota; kingdom Metazoa; phylum Arthropoda; class Insecta; order Coleoptera; family Tenebrionidae; genus Tribolium; species Tribolium castaneum. The sequence continues at coordinate 17,357,706 of NC_087394.1, read as the reverse complement.
GTACTACTAGTATTGTTATTATAAATGTTATTGTTATTAATATGACGACTAAAGACAACTCTAAGACTTTAGTGACTTTTATGTCTCCTCCTTTTTCCTCTACTAAAGTGTTAGACACAATTAATTTAGTTTAGTTTCAGTTTTTCAAACATTTTATTTTAAAGCAAATTTTTGTTAAATATTAAAAACTATAAAATGGCTTAGATTGCCTAAAACACACATCACACATGATCTTTTGCATAGAAATGATAAAACGCTCATATAACACAAAATAAGCTTCATTTTTGCTTAGAAAACTAAGCTTACTTTTATTACTACTATTATTATTATTTTTATTATTATTATTATTATTATAACTATTATTATTATTATTATTATTATTATTATTATTATTATTATTATAATTATTATTATTAATATTATTATTATTAATAACCGATTATAACTTTTGTATAGTAAATGTTTTTATAACAGTTTTAAAATGAATTATTAATTTTAGACAATTTCTTGCCTAAAAACACAGATCACAGATGATCTCTTGCATAGAAATGAGAAAACGCTCAGATAACACAAAATAAGCATCATTTTTGCTTAAAAAAACTAAGCTTTAATTTAGAAAGAAATTCATTATTATAAGTATTATTATCATTATTATTATTATTATTATTATTATTATTTTATTTATTACTATTATTATTATTATTATTATTATTATTATTATTATTATTATTATTAACTTTTGTATAGTAAATGTTTTTATACCAGTTTTAAAATGAGTTATTAATTTTATTCAATTTCTTGCCTAACAACACAGATCACAGATGATCTCTTGCATAGAAATGAGAAAACGCTCATATAACACACAAAATAAGCTTCATTCATTATTATTATTACTTTTGTTACTATTACTATTATTATTATTATTATTATTGTTATTATTATTATTATTAACTTTTGTATAGTAAATGATTTTATACCAGTTTTAAAATGAGTTATTAATTTTAGACAATTTCTTGCCTAAAAACACAGATCACAGATGATTTCTTGCATAGAAATGAGAAAACACTCATATAACACACAAAATAAGCTTCATTTTTGCTTAGAAAACTAAGCTTACTTTTATTACTATTATTATTATTTTTATTATTATTATTGTTATTATTATTATTATTATTATTATTATTATTATTATTATTATTATTATTATTATTATTATTATTATTATTATTATTATAATTATTATTATTAAAAACCGATTTTAACATTTGTATAGTATTGTTTTTATACCAGTTTTAAAATGAGTGATTAATTTTAGCCAATTTCTTGCCTAAAAACTATAAAATGGCTAAGATTGCCTAAAGACACTGATCACACATGATCTTTTGCATAGAAATGAGAAAACGCTCATATAACACAAAATAAGCTTTATTTTTGCTTAGAAAACTAAGCTTACTTTTATCACTACTATTATTATTATTTTTATTATTATTATTATTATTATTATTATTATTATTATTATTATTATTATTATTATTATTATTATTATTATTATTATTATTATTATTATTATTATTAATATTATTATTATTATAATTATTATTATTAATATTATTATTATTAATAACCGATTATAACTTTTGTATAGTAAATGTTTTTATAACAGTTTTAAAATGAATTATTAGTTTTAGACAATTTCTTGCCTAAAAACACAGATCACAGATGATCTCTTGCATAGAAATGAGAAAACGCTCAGATAACACAAAATAAGCATCATTTTTGCTTAAAAAAACTAAGCTTTAATTTAGAAAGAAATTCATTATTATAAGTATTATTATCATTATTATTATTATTATTATTATTATTATTATTATTATTATTATTATTATTATTATTATTATTTTATTTATTATTATTATTATTATTATTATTATTATTATTATTATTATTATTATTATTATTATTATTATTATTATTATTATTATTATTATTATTATTATTATTATTATTATTATTATTATTATTAACTTTTGTATAGTAAATGTTTTTATACCAGTTTTAAAATGAGTGATTAATTTTAGCCAATTTCTTGCCTAAAAACTATAAAATGGCTAAGATTGCCTAAAAACACTGATCACACATGATCTTTTGCATAGAAATGAGAAAACGCTCATATAACACAAAATAAGCTTTATTTTTGCTTAGAAAACTAAGCTTACTTTTATTACTACTATTATTATTATTTTTATTATTATTATTATTATTATTATTATTATTATTATTATTATTATTATTATTATTATTATTATTATTATTACTATTATTATTATTATTATTATTAACTTTTGTATAGTAAATGATTTTATACCAGTTTTAAAATGAGTGATTAATTTTAGCCAATTTCTTGCTTAAAAACTATAAAATGGCTAAGATTGCCTAAAAACACTGATCACACATGATCTTTTACATAGAAATGAGAAAACGCTCATATAACACAAAATAAGCTTTATTTTTGCTTAGAAAACTAAGCTTACTTTTATTACTACTATTATTATTATTTTTATTATTATTATTATTATTATTATTATTATTATTATTGTTATTATTATTATTATTATTATTATTATTATTATTATTATTATTATTGTTATTATTATTATTATTATTATTATTATTATTATTATTAACTTTTGTATAGTAAATGTTTTTATACCAGTTTTAAAATGAGTTATTAATTTTAGACAATTTCTTGCCTAAAAACACAGATCACAGATGATCTCTTGCATAGAAATGAGAAAACGCTTATATAACACACAAAATAAGCTTCATTTTTGCTTAGAAAACTAAGCTTACTTTTATTACTATTATTATTTTTATTATTATTATTATTATTATTACTATTATTAGTATAATTATTTTTATTATTATTATTATTATTATTATTATTATTATTATTATTATTGTTATTATTATTATTATTATTATTAAAAACTTATATTAAACAGACAGGAAACGTCGTATTCTGACACAAAAAAATGAATTACGTTATAGACTTGACGAGAACGGCGTATCTCGGACTCTTATAGAACTTTTATAGGGTCAAAAAGTATCAGTTTGGATTAAAATAAATTATTTTTGTTGACTCTCAGTCTGAATTGTTCATCAGTTCAAACAAAAACGGCTTATTTTAGACGATCTTTTGCTTTGAACAAGAAAACTTACATCGAACAGACTAAAAACGTATTAATCTGGCATAAAAGAGCAATTTATGTATCACTTTAGATAAAGGCAGCTAATCCTATTCGTTTCATTGCTTAAAATAGACAAAATTGTTAATAAATCTAACAAAAACGCTGTATTCTAGCACAAAATACTAATTACATTATAGTTTCGACGGGAATAGCTTATTTGAAATGATTCTATGCTTCCAAACGAGTAAATTTTTATTAAACAGATGCCAAAACATCATGTTTTGTCCTATGAAGACATTTTATATTGCAGTTTGTATTAAAACAAAATATTTTCGTTGATTCTTTGTTAGAAGCAGCAAACCTAACATTAAAGAATCTGAAAACTTTGTATTCGGACACAAACCACCGAATTTTGTATCAGTTTAGACAAAAACGGTTGATTTTCGACAATATTTTGCTTTGAACAAGAAAACTTATATCAAACTGACTAAAAACGTCTTATTTTAGCACAAAACAAAAGATTTGCGTTATAGTCTTAAAGCTGATTCATGCCACAGTTTGGATAAAAACCAAATATTTTTGTTAATTCATTGTTACAAACAAGAAACCTTACATCAAAGAAACTGAAAACCCCTTATTCAGGCACAGAAATTCGAATTACGTTTCAGTCTGGACAAAAACTGCTTATTTTAGACGATCTTTTGTCTTGAACACGAAAACTTACATTAAAAAGATTAAAAACGTCTTATTCTGGCTGAAAACTGCAAATTATATATTACTCTAGATAAAAGCAATTTATCCTGATTACTCCTTTACTTAAAATAGAGTAAACTTGTATAAAACTTAATGAAAACTTTAAATTTCGTCTCAAAGAAATAATTTACATTATAGTTTTGACCAGCACTGTTTATTTCAAACGAATTTATGATTCGAAACTAATGAACTTTTATGGGGCAGATGCAAAACCACATATTACCATATAAAGCGTTGTTTTAAAGCAAAGTATTACCTTTTGCAACAAGAAATTTCACGTCAAAGAAACTGAAAACTTCGTATCCATGCATAAATATCGAATTACGTATCAGTTTAAGCAAATACAGCTTATTTTAAACGATTCCTTGCTATAAACAAGAAAAATTTTATCAAGCATATTGAAAACGTCTTATTCTCGAAAATAAGAGCAAATTATGTATCAGTTTTAACAAAAGCGGATTACTCTGTTTGATTCTATGCTTAGAGTAGAGTAAACTACTATAAAACGTAATTAAAACTCTATATTCAAGCTCAAAAGAACAAATTACGTTATAGTTTTGGCAAAAAAAAATATTTCGGACGATTACATACTTCGAAGTAAGCAAACTTTAATTGAACAAGTGCAAAAGCTAATACTTTGCTTTAAAATAACGATTTATGTGGTAATATGGTATTTTGCATCTGTCCTATAAAAGTTTACTCGTTTCGCTCCATTGAATCATTCGAAATAAATTATTTTAACACAACAACAGCGAAAATAATTTGTTTTTGTTTAAACTGTTACATAAGTCGCTTTTATAAAACGAACTAAGACGTTTGGCATTTGTTTAGTGAAAGTTTTCTCGTTTGGGAGCATAAAATCGTTTGAAATTAACAGTTCTGGTCAAAACTATAACGTAAATTATTTCTTTGAGACGAAATTTAAAGTTTTCATTAAGTTTTATACAAGTTTGCTCTATTCTAAGCAAAGGAGTAATCAGGATAAACTGCTTTTATCCAAAGTAATACATAATTTGCAGTTTTGAGCCAGAATAAGACGTTTTTAATCTTTTTAATGTAAGTTTTCGTGTTCAAAAGAAAGAATCGTCTAAAAACAGCAATTTGTGTCTAGACTGAAACGTAATTTGATTTTCTGGGCCTGAATAAGAGGTTTTCAGTTTCTTTGATGTAAGGTTTCTTGTTTGTAACAATGAATAAACGAAAATCATTGGTTTTAATCCAAACTGTGACATAAATCGTTTTTTAAAGGCGAAATCAGACGTTTTGCCTCTGTTCAGTGAAAGTATACTGGTTTCAAAGCATAGAATCGTTTGAAATTAACAGTTCTCGTCAAGACTATAACGCAAATCTTTAAAGTGATACAAAGAAATAATTTACGTTATAGTTTTGACCAGAACTGTTAATTTCAAACGATTTTATGCCCCCAAACGAGAAAACTTTCAATAAACAGATGCCAAACGTCTTAGTTCGTTTTATAAAAGCGACTTATGTTACAGTTTAAACAAAAACAAATTATTTTCGTTGTTGTTGTGTCAAAATAATTTATTTCGAATGATTCAATGGAGCGAAACGAGTAAACTTTTATAGGACAGATGCAAAATACCATATTACCACATAAATCGTTATTTTAAAGCAAAGTATTAGCTTTTGCACTTGTTCAATTAAAGTTTGCTTACTTCGAAGTATGTAATCGTCCGAAATATTTTTTTTTGCCAAAACTATAACGTAATTTGTTCTTTTGAGCTTGAATATAGAGTTTTCATTACGTTTTATAGTAGTTTACTCTACTCTAAGCATAGAATCAAACAGAGTAATCCGCTTTTGTCAAAACTGATACATAATTTGCTCTTATTTTCGAGAATAAGACGTTTTCAATATGCTTGATAAAATTTTTCTTGTTTATAGCAATGAATCGTTTAAAATAAGCTGTATTTGCCTAAACTGATACGTAGTTCGTTATTTATGCATGGATACGAAGTTTTCAGTTTCTTTGACGTGAAATTTCTTGTTGCAAAAGGTAATACTTTGCTTTAAAACAACGCTTTATATGGTAATATGTGGTTTTGCATCTGCCCCATAAAAGTTCATTAGTTTCGAATCATAAATTCGTTTGAAATAAACAGTGCTGGTCAAAACTATAACGTAAATTATTTCTTTGAGACTAAATTTAAAGTTTTCATTAAGTTTTATACAAGTTTACTCTATTCTAAGTAAAGGAGTAATCAGGATAAATTGCTTTTATCTAGAGTAATATATAATTTGCAGTTTTCAGCCAGAATAAGACGTTTTTAATCTTTTTAATGTAAGTTTTCGTGTTCAAAACAAAGGCTGAAACGTAATTCGAATTTCCGTGCCTAAATAAGGGGTTTTCAGTTTCTTTGATGTAAGGTTTCTTGTTTGTAACAATGAATTAACAAAAATAATTGGTTTTTATCCAAACTGTGTCATGAATCAGCTTCAAGACTATAACGCAAATCTTTTGTTTTGTGCTAAAATAAGACGTTTTTAGTCAGTTTGATATAAATTTTCTTGTTCAAAGCAAAATATTGTCGAAAATCAACCGTTTTTGTCTAAACTGATACAAAATTCGGTGGTTTGTGTCCGAATACAAAGTTTTCAGATTCTTTAATGTTAGGTTTGCTGCTTCTAACAAAGAGTCAACGAAAATATTTTGTTTTAATACAAACTGCAATATAAAATGTCTTTATAGGACAAAACATGATGTTTGGCATCTGTTTAATAAAAATTTACTCGTTTGGAAGCATAGAATCATTCCAAATAAGCTATTCTCGTCGAAACTATAATGTAATTAGTATTTTGTGCTAGAATACAGCGTTTTTGTTAGATTTATTAACAATTTTGTCTATTTTAAGCAATGAAACGAATAGGATTAGCTGCCTTTATCCAAAGTGATACATAAATTGCTCTTTCATGCCAGATTAATACGTTTTTAGTCTGTTCGATGTAAGTTTTCTTGTTCAAAGCAAAAGATCGTCTAAAATAAGCCGTTTTTGTTTGAACTGATGAACAATTCAGACTGAGAGTCAACAAAAATAATTTATTTTAATCCAAACTGATACTTTTTGACCCTATAAGAGTCCTATAAGAGTCCGAGATACGCCGTTCTCGTCAAGTCTATAACGTAATTCGTTTTTTTGTGTCAGAATACGACGTTTTCTGTCTGTTTAATATAAGTTTTTAATAATAATAATAATAATAACAATAATAATAATAATAATAATAATAATAATAATAATAATAATAATAATAATAATAAAAATAATAATACTAATAATAGTAATAATAATAATAATAATAATAAAAATAATAATAGTAATAAAAGTAAGCTTAGTTTTCTAAGCAAACATGAAGCTCTTTTTGTGTTATATGAGCGTTTTCTCATTTCTATGCAAGAAATCATCTGTGATCTGTGTTTTTAGGCAAGAAATTGTCTAAAATTAATAACTCATTTTAAAACTGGTATAAAAACATTTACTATACAAAAGTTAATAATAATAATAATAATAATAAGAATAATAGTAATAAAAAATAATAATAATAATAGTAATAATAATAATAATAATAATAATAATAATAATAATGATAATAATACTTATAATATTGAATTTCTTTCTAAATTAAAGCTTAGTTTTTCTAAGCAAAAATGATGCTTATTTTGTGTTATCTGAGCGTTTTCTCATTTCTATGCAAGAGATCATCTGTGATCTGTGTTTTTAGGCAATAAATTGTCTAAATTAATATAACTCATTTTAAAACTGGTATAAAAACATTTACTATACAAAAGTTATAATCGGTTTTTAATAATAATAATATTAATAATAATAATAATAATAGTAATAATAATAATAATAATAATAATAATAATAATAATAATAAATATAATAATAATAGTAGTAATAAAAGTAAGCTTAGTTTTCTAAGCAAAAATGAAGCTTATTTTGTGTTATATGAGCGTTTTCTCATTTCTATGCAAAAGATCATGTGTGATCTGTGTTTTTAGGCAATCTAAGCCATTTTATAGTTTTTAGGCAAGAAATTGGCTAAAATGAATCACTCATTTTAAAACTGGTATAAAAACAATACTATACAAAAGTTATAATCGGTTTTTAATAATAATAATAATAATAATAATAATAATAATAACAATAATAATAATAATAATAAAAATAATAATAATAATAATAACAATAATAATAATAATTAAAATAATAATAATAGTAATAAAAGTAAGCTTAGTTTTCTAAGCAAAAATAAAGCTTATTTTGTGTGTTATATGAGCGTTTTTAGGCAAGAAATTGTTTAAAATTAATAACTCATTTTAAAACTGGTGTAAAAACATTTACTATACAAAAGTTAATAATAATAATAATAATAATAATAATAATAGTAATAAAAGAAATAATAATAATAATAATAATAATAATAATAATAATAATAATAATAATAATAATGATAATAATACTTATAATAATGAATTTCTTTCTAAATTAAAGCTTAGTTTTTCTAAGCAAAAATGATGCTTATTTTGTGTTATCTGAGCGTTTTCTCATTTCTATGCAAGAGATCATCTGTGATCTGTGTTTTTAGACAAGAAATTGTCTAAAATTAATAACTCATTTTAAAACTGGTATAAAAACATTTACTATACAAAAGTTATAATCGGTTTTTAATAATAATAATATTAATAATAATAATAATAATAATAATAATAATAATAATAATAATAATAATAGTAATAATAATAATAATAATAATAATAATAGTAGTAATAAAAGTAAGCTTAGTTTTCTAAGCAAAAATGAAGCTTATTTTGTGTTATATGAGCGTTTTATCATTTCTATGCAAAAGATCATGTGTGATGTGTGTTTTAGGCAATCTAAGCCATTTTATAGTTTTTAATATTTAACAAAAATTTGCTTTAAAATAAAATGTTTGAAAAACTGAAATTAAACTAAATTAATTGTGTCTAACACTTTAGTAGAGGAAAAAGGAGGAGACATAAAAGTCACTAAAGTCTTAGAGTTGTCTTTAGTCGTCATATTAATAACAATAACATTTATAATAACAATACTAGTAGTACTAAATTTGCTTATATGCAAGCGCTTAATTAAAGTAACAGTTTTTTTGTTTTTTGCTTATATCTCGAAAACAGTTACTCCTATCAATTTTTACTTTTTCACCAAAATTAAAGGTGATAAAATTTCCTACAAAATAGTTATTTGCATTTTTCATGTAGAACTAACCATAAGCGAGATATAAGTTTGAAAGTAATTAATAATTAAAAAAAAGTGTTTTAACAGAAAATGTTTTGTGATTTATAATACACTTAATTTATTGGGTCCAATACTTTATTTGAAGAAAAAGGAGGTGACATAAAAGTCACTGAAGTTTTCAGAGTCGTTTTTAAATGCTGCATTTTTGTCTTCGTCTCAAACATTGAAAATTGAATTACATTTTTGTTCAGTAACAGTTACAGTTTTCTTGTTGGTTTTTTGCTTATATCTCGAAAACAGTTACTCCTTTCAAATTTTATCTTTCTTTCACAATTAAAGCTAATAAAATTTCCAACAAAATAGTTATTTGCACCTCCTTTTTCTTCTAATTAAGTATTGGACCCAATAAATTAAGTGTATTTTAAATCACAAAACATTTTCTGTTAAAACACATTTTTTTTTTAATTATTAATTATTTTCAAACTTATATCTCGCTTATGGTTTGTTCTACATGAAAAATGCAAATAACTATTTTGCAGGAAATTTTATCATCTTTAATTTTGGTGAAAAGTTAAAAATTGATAGGAGTAACTGTTTTCGAGATATAAGCAAGAAACCAAAAAACTATTACCTTAATGCAGCGTTTGCATATAAGCAAATTTAGTTCTATTAGTTTATTAATGTTATTGTTATTAATATGACGACTAAAGACGATTCTGAAACCTTTAAAGACTTTTATGTCTTCTCCTTTTTCCTCCACTAAAGTGTTAGACACAATTAATTTAGTTTAATTTCAGTTTTTCAAACATTTTATTTTAAAGCAAATTTTTGTTAAAAATTATTTATATTCATCTCTATAACTCGCTTATGCTTGGTCCTACAAGAAAAATGCAAATAATTACTTTGTTGGAAATTTTATCAGCTTTAATTTTGAAAGAAAGATAAAATTTGATAGGTGTAACTGTTTTCGAGATATAAGCTAGAAACCAAAAAACTGTTACATTAATTAAGCGCTTGCATATAAGCAAATTTAGTACTATTAGTATTATTATTATTAATGTTATTGTTATTAATATGACGACTAAAAACGACTCTGAAGACTTTAGTGACTTTTATGTCTTCTCCTTTTTCCTCTACTAAAGTGTTAGACACAATTAATTTGGTTTAATTTTAGTTTTTCAAACATTTTATTTTAAAGAAAATTTTTGTTAAAGATTATTTATATCCAACTCTATAACTCGCTTATGGTTGGTCCTACAAAAAAATGCAAATAACTATTTTGTAGGAAATGTTATCAGCTTTAATTTTGAAAAAAAGATAAAAATTGATAGAAGTAACTGTTTTCGAGATATAAGCAAGAAACCAATAAGAAAACTGTAACTGTTACTGAACAAAAATGGAATTCAGTTTTCAATATTTGAGACGAAGACGAAAATGCAGCATTATTATTATTATTAATGTTATTGTTATTAATATGACGACTAAAAACGACTCTGAAGTCTTTGGTGACTTTTATGTCTTCTCCTTTTCCTATACTAAAGTGTTAGACTCAATTAATTTAGTTTAATTTCGGTTTTTCAAACATTATATTTTAAAGCAAATTTTTGTTAAAGATTATTTATATCCAACTCTATAACTCGCTTATGGTTGGTCTTACAAAAAAAATGCAAATAACTATTTTGTAGGAAATTTTATCAGCTTTAATTTTGAAAAAAAGATAAAAATTGATAGGAGTAATTGTTTTCGAGATATAAGCAAAAAACCAAAGTAAAAACTGTTACAGTTACTGAACAAAAATGTAAGTTTTTGAGATATAAGCAAGAAACTGTTACCTTAATTAAGCGCTTGCATATAAGCAAATTTAGTACTATTAGTATTATTATTATTAATGTTATTGTTATTGATATGACGACTAAGAACGACTCTCAAGACTTTGGTGACTTTTATGTCACCTCCTTTTTTTTCTAATAAAGTATTGAACCCAATAAATTAAGTGTATTTTAAATCACAAGACATTTTCTGTAAAACACTTTTTTTTAAATATTAATTATTTTTAAACTTATATCTCGCTTATGGTTAGTCCTACATAAAAAATGCAAATTACTATTTTGTAGGAAATTTTATTTTTTAGTTTTTCAAACATTTTATTTTAAAGCAAGTTTTTGTTAAATATTATTTATATCCAACTCTATAACTCGCTTATGGTTGGTCCTACAAGAAAAATGCAAATAACTATTTTGTAGGAAATTTTATTAGCTTTAATTTTGAAAAAAAGATAAAAATTAATAGGAGTAACTGTTTTCGAGATATAAGCAAAAAACCAATAAGAAAACTGTAACTGTTACTGAACAAAAATGTAATTCAGTTTTCAATGTTTGAGACGAAGACGAAAATGCAGCATTTAAAAACGACTCTGAAGACTTCTGTGACTTTTAAGTCACCTCCTTTTTCTTCTAATAATGTATTGGACCCAATAAATTAAGTGTATTTTAAATCACATGACATTTTCTGTTAAAGCACTTTTTTTTAAATATTGATTATTTTCAAACTTATATCTCGCTTATGGTTAGTCCTACATGAAAAATGCAAATAACTATTTTGTAGGAAATTTTATCAGCTTTAATTTTAGTAAACAGATAAAAATTGATAGGAGTAACTGTTTTCGAGATATAAGCAAGAAACCAAAAAACTGTTACCTTAATAAAGCGCTTGCATATAAGCAAATTTAGTACTATTAGTATTATTATTATTAATGTTATTGTTATTAATATGACGACTAAAAACGACTCTGAAGACTTTGGTGATTTTTATGTCTTCTCCTTTTTCCTATACTAAAGTGTTAGACACAATTAATTTAGTTTAATTTCAGTATTTCAAACATTTTATTTTAAAGCAAATTTTTGTTAAATATTATTTATATCTATCTCTATAACTCGCTTATGCTTGGTCCTACAAGAAAAATACAAATAACTATTTTGTAGGAAATTTTATCAGCTTTCATTTTAGTAAAAAGATAAAAATTGATAGGAGTAACTGTTTTCGAGATATAAGCAAGAAACCAATAAACTGTTACCTTAATAAAGCGCTTGCATATAAGCAAATTTAGTACTATTAGTATTATTATTATTAATGTTATTGTTATTGATATGACGACTAAGAACGACTCTCAAGACTTTGGTGACTTTTATGTCACCTCCTTTTTCTTCTAATAAAGTATTGGACCCAATAAATTAAGTGTATTTTAAATCACAAGACATTTTCTGTTAAAGCACTTTTTTTTAAATATTAATTATTTTTAAACTTATATCTCGCTTATGGTTAGTCCTATATGAAAAATGCAAATTACTATTTTGTAGGAAATTTTATTTTTTAGTTTTTCAAACATTTTATTTTAAAGCAAGTTTTTGTTAAATATTATTTATATCCAACTCTATAACTCGCTTATGGTTGGTCCTACAAGAAAAATGCAAATAACTATTTTGTAGGAAATTTTATCAGCTTTAATTTTGAAAGAAAGATAAAAATTGATAAGAATAATTGTTTTCGAGATATAAGCAAAAAACCAAAGTGAAAACTGTTACAGTATCTAAACAAAAATGTAATTCAGTTTTCAATGTTTGAGACGAAGACGAAAATGCAGCATTTAAAAACGACTCTGAAGACTTCTGTGACTTTTAAGTCACCTCCTTTTTCTTCTAATAATGTATTGGACCCAATAAATTAAGTGTATTTTAAATCACAAGACATTTTCTGTTAAAGCACTTTTTTTTAAATATTGATTATTTTCAAACTTATATCTCGCTTACGGTTAGTCCTACATGAAAAATGCAAATAACTATTTTGTAGGAAATTTTATCAGCTTTAATTTTAGTAAACAGATAAAAATTGATAGGAGTAACTGTTTTCGAGATATAAGCAAGAAATCAAAAAACTGTTACCTTAATAAAGCGCTTGCATATAAGCAAATTTAGTACTATTAGTATTATTATTATTAATGTTATTGTTATTAATATGACGACTAAAAACGACTCTGAAGACTTTGGTAACTTTTATGTCTTCTCCTTTTTCCTATACTAAAGTGTTAGACACAATTAATTTAGTTTAATTTCAGTATTTCAAACATTTTATTTTAAAGCAAATTTTTGTTAAATATTATTTATATCTATCTCTATAACTCGCTTATGCTTGGTCCTACAAGAAAAATACAAATAACTATTTTGTAGGAAATTTTATCAGCTTTAATTTTAGTAAAAAGATAAAAATTGATAGGAGTAACTGTTTTCGAGATATAAGCAAGAAACCAATAAACTGTTACCTTAATAAAGCGCTTGCATATAAGCAAATTTAGTACTATTAGTATTATTATTATTAATGTTATTGTTATTAATATGACGACTAAAAACAACTCTCAAAACTTTGGTGACTTTTATGTCTTCTCCTTTTTCCTCAACTAAAGTGTTAGTCTTAATTAATTTAGTTTAATTTCGGTTTTTCAAACATTTTATTTTAAAGCAAATTTTTGTTAAAGATTATTTATATCCAACTCTATAACTCGCTTATGGTTGGTCCTACAAAAAAAATGCCAATAACTATTTTGTAGGAAATTTTATCAGCTTTGATTTTGAAAGAAAGATAAAAATTGATAGGAGTAACTGTTTTCGAGATATAAGCAAAAAACCAATAAGAAAACTGTAACTGTTACTAAACAAAAATGTAATTCAGTATTCAATGTTTGAGACAAAGACGAAAATGCAGCATTTAAAATCGACTCTGAAGACTTCAGTGACTTTTATGTCACCTCCTTTTTCTTCTAATAAAGTATTGGACCCATTAAATTAAGTGTATTTTAAATCACAAAACATTTTCTGTTAAAGCACTTTTTTTTAATATTAATTATTTTCAAACTTATATCTCGCTTATTGTTAGTCCTACATGAAAAATGCAAATAACTATTTTGTAGGAAATTTTATCAGCTTTAATTTTGAAAGAAAGATAAAAATTGATAGAAATAATAGTTTTCGAGATATAAGCAAAAAACCAAAGTGAAAACTGTTACAGTTACTAAACAAAAATGTAATTCAGTTTTCAATGTTTGAGACGAAGACGAAACAGCAGCATTTAAAAACGACTCTGAAGACTTCTGTGACTTTTAAGTCACCTCCTTTTTCTTCTAATAATGTATTGGACCCAATAAATTAAGTGTATTTTAAATCACAAGACATTTTCTGTTAAAGCACTTTTTTTTTAAATATTGATTATTTTCAAACTTATATCTCGCTTAAGGTTAGTCCTACATGAAAAATGCAAATAACTATTTTGTAAGAAATTTTATCAGCTTTAATTTTAGTAAACAGATAAAAATTGATAGGAGTAACTGTTTTCGAGATATAAGCAAGAAACCAAAAAACTGTTACCTTAATAAAGCGCTTGCATATAAGCAAATTTAGTACTATTAGTATTATTATTATTAATGTTATTGTTATTAATATGACGACTAAAAACGACTCTGAAGACTTTGGTGACTTTTATGTCTTCTCCTTTTTCCTATACTAAAGTGTTAGATACAATTAATTTAGTTTAATTTCAGTATTTCAAACATTTTATTTTAAAGCAAATTTTTGTTAAAGATTATTTATATCCAACTCTATAACTCGCTTATGGTTGGTCCTACAAAAAAAATGCCAATAACTATTTTGTAGGAAATTTTATCAGCTTTGATTTTGAAAAAAAAACACAAATTGATAGGAGTAATTGTTTTCGAGATATAAGCAAAAAACCAAAGTAAAAACTGTTACAGTTACTGAACAAAAATGTAATTTAGTTTTCAATGTTTGAGACGAAGACGAAAATGCAGCATTTAAAAACGACTCTGAAGATTTCAGTGACTTTTATGTCACCTCCTTTTTCTTCTAATAAAGTATTGGAGCCATTAAATTAAGTGTATTTTAAATCACAAGACATTTTCTGTTAAAGCACTTTTTTTTTAAATATTAATTATTTTCAAACTTATATCTCGCTTATAGTTAGTCCTACATGAAAAATGCAAATAACTATTTTGTAGGAAATTTTATCAGCTTTAATTTTGAAAGAGAGATAAAAATTGATAGGAGTAATTGTTTTCGAGATATAAGCAAAAAACCAAAGTAAAAACTGTTACAGTTACTGAACAAAAATGGAATTCAGTTTTCAATGTTTGAGACGAAGACGAAAATGCAGCATTTAAAACGACTCTGAAGACTTCAGCGACTTTTATGTCACCTCCTTTTTCTTCTAATAAAGTATTGGACCCAATAAATTAAGTGTATTTTAAATCACAAGACATTTTCTGTTAAAGCACTTTTTTTTTAAATATTAATAATTTTTAAACTTATATCTCGCTTATGGTTAGTCTTACATGAAAAATGCAAATAACTATTTTGTAGAAAATTTTATCGGCTTTAATTTTAGTAAAAAGATAAAAATTGATATAAGTAACTGTTTTCCAGATATAAGCAAGAAACCAAAAAACTGTTACCCTAATTAAGCGTTTGCATGTAAGCAAATTTAGTACTATTAGTATTATTATTAATGTTATTGTTATTAATATGACGACAAAAGACGACTCTGAAACCTTTAGTGACCTTTATGTCTTCTCCTTTTTCCTCTACTATAGTGTTAGACACAATTAATTTAGTTTAATTTTAGTTTTTCAAACATTTTATTTTAAAGCAAGTTTTTGTTAAATATTATTTATATCCAACTCTATAACTCGCTTATGGTTGGTCCTACAAGAAAAATGCAAATAACTATTTTGTAGGAAATTTTATCAGCTTTAATTTTGAAAGAAAGATAAAAATTGGTAGGAGTAACTGTTTTCGAGATATAAGCAAAAAACCAATAAGAAAACTGTAACTGTTACTGAACAAAAATGTAATTCAGTTTTCAATGTTTGAGACGAAGACGAAAATGCAGCATTATTATTATTATTAATGTTATTGTTATTAATATGACGACTAAAAACGACTTTGAAGACTTTGGTGACTTTTATGTCTTCTCCTTTTTCCTATACTAAAGTGTTAGACTCAATTTAATTTCGGTTTTTCAAACATTATATTTTAAAGCAAATTTTTGATAAAGATTATTTATATCCAACTCTATAACTCGCTTATGGTTGGTCTTACAAAAGAAATGCAAATAACTATTTTGTAGGAAATTTTATCAGCTTTAATTTTGAAAGATAAAAGTTGATAGGAGTAATTGTTTTCGAGATATAAGCAAAAAACCAAAGTAAAAACTGTTACAGTTACTGAACAAAAATGTAAGTTTTCGAGATATAAGCAAGAAACTGTTACCTTAATTAAGCGCTTGCATATAAGCAAATTTAGTACTATTAGTATTATTATTATTATTAATGTTATTGTTATTGATGTGACGACTAAGAACAACTCTCAAGATATTGGTGACTTTTATGTCACCTCCTTTTTCTTCTAATAAAGTATTGGACCCAATAAATTAAGTGTATTTTAAATCACAAGACATTTTCTGTTAAAGCACTTTTTTTTTAAATAATAATTATTTTCAAACTTATATCTCGCTTATGGTTAGTCCTACATGAAAAATGCAAATAACTATTTTGTAGGAAATTTTATCAGGTTTAATTTTAGCAAAAAGATAAAAATTGATAGGAGTAACTGTTTTCGAGATATAATCAAGAAACCAAAAAACTGTTACCTTAATTAAGCGTTTGCATATAAGCAAATTTAGTATTATTAGTATTATTATTATTAATGTTATTGTTATTAATATGACGATTAAAAACGACTCTTAACTCGTAAATGCTACATTTTTGTCTTCGTCTCAAACATTGAAAACTGAGTTACATTTTTGTTCAGTAACAGTTACAGTTTTCTTATTGGTTTTTTGCTTATATCTCGAAAACAGTTACTCCTATCAAATTTTATCTTTCTTTCAAAATTAAAGCTGATAAAATTTCCAACAAAATAGTTATTAACATTTTTCTTGTAGGACCAAGCATAAACGAGTTATAGAGTTGGATATAAATAATATTTAACAAAAATTTGCTTTAAAATAAAATGCTTGAAAAACCGGAATTAAACTAAATTAATTGTGTCTAACACTTTAGTAGAGGAAAAAGGAGAAGACATAAAAGTCACTAAATGTTTCAGTGTCGTCTTTAGTCGTCCTATTAATAACAATAACATTAATAATAATAATACTAATATTACTAAATTTGCATATATGCAAGCGCTTAATTAAGGTAACAGTTTCTTGCTTATATCTCGAAAACAGTTACTCCTATCAATTTTTATCTTTTTACTAAAATTAAAGCTGATAAAATTTCCTACAAAATAGTTATTTGCATTTTTTATGTAGGACTAACCATAGGCGAGATAGAAGTTTGAAAATAATTAATATTTAAAAAAAAAGTGCTTTAACAGAAAATGTCTTGTGATTTAAAATACACTTAATTTATTGGGACCAATACTCTATTAGAAGAAAAAGGAGGTGACATAAAAGTCACTGAAGTCTTCAGAGTCGTTTTTAAATGCTGCATTTTCGTCTTCGTCTCAAACATTGAAAACTGAATTACATTTTTGTTCAGTAACTGTAACAGTTTTCACTTTGGTTTTTTGCTTATATCTCGAAAACAATTACTCCTATTAATTTTTATCTTTCTTTCAAAATTAAAGCTGATAAAATTTCCTACCAAATAGTTATTTGCATTTCTTTTGTAAGACCAACCATAAGCGAGTTATAGAGTTGGATATAAATAATCTTTAACAAAAATTTGCTTTAAAATAAAATGTTTGAAAAACCGAAATTAAACTAAATTAATTGGGTCTAACACTTTAGTATAGGAAAAAGGAGAAGACATAAAATTCACTAAATGTTTCAGAGTCGTCCTTAGTCGTCATATTAATAACAATAACATTAATAATAATAATACTAATAGTACTAAATTTGCTTATATGCAAGCGCTTTATTAAGGTAACAGTTTTTTGGTTTCTTGCTTATATCTCGAAAACAGGTACTCGTATCAATTTTTATCTTTTTTTCAAAATTAAAGCTGATAAAATTTCCTACAAAATAGTTATTTCCATTTTTTTGTAGGACCAACCATAAGCGAGTTATAGAGTTGGATATAAATAATCTTTAACAAAAATTTGCTTTAAAATAAAATGTTTGAAAAACCGATATTAAACTAAATTAATTGGGTCTAACACTTTAGTAGAGGAAAAAGGAAAAGACATAAAAATCACCAAAGTCTTCAGAGTTGTTTTTAGTACTAAATTTGCTTATATGCAAGCGCTTAATTAAGGTAACAATTTTTTGGTTTCTTGCTTATATCTCGAAAACTGTTACTCCTATCAATTTTTATCTTTTTACTAAAATTAAAGCTGATAAAATTTCCTACAAAATAATTATATAAATAAAAATAAATATAATAAAAGGAGAAGACATAAATGTCATTAAAGGTTTCAGAGTCGTCTTTAGTCGTCATATTAATAACAATAACATTTGTTAAATATTATTTATATCTAACTCTATAACTCGCTTATGGTTGGTCTTACAAAGAAATGCAAATAACTATTTTGTAGGAAATTTTATCAGCTTTAATTTTGAAAGAAAGATAACAATTGATAGGAGTAACTGTTTTCGAGATATAAGCAAAAAACCAATAAGAATACTGTAACTGTTACTGAACAAAAATGTAATTCAATTTTCAATGTTTGAGACGAAGACGAAAATGCAGCATTTAAAAACGACTCTGAAGACTTCAGCGACTTTTATGTCACCTCCTTTTTCTTCTAATAAAGTATTGGACCCAATAAATTAAGTGTATTTTAAATCACAAGACATTTTCTGTTAAAGCACTTTTTTTTTAAATATTAATAATTTTTAAACTTATATCTCGCTTATGGTTAGTCTTACATGAAAAATGCAATTAACTATTTTGTAGGAAATTTTATCAGCTTTAATTTTAAAAGAAAGATAAAAATTGATAGAAGTAACTGTTTTCGAGATATAAGCAAAAAACCAATAAGAAAACTGTAACTGTTACTGAACAAAAATGTAATTCAGTTTTCAATGTTTGAGACGAAGACGAAAATGCAGCATTTAAAATCGACTCTGAAGACTTCAGTGACTTATATGTCACCTCCTTTTTCTTCTAATAAAGTATTGGACCTAATAAATTAAGTGTATTTTAAATCACAAAACATTTTCTGTTAAAGCACTTTTTTTTTTAAATATTAATTATTTTCAAACTTATATCTCGCTTATGGTTAGTCCTACATGAGAAATGCAAATAACTATTTTGTAGGAAATTTTATCAGCTTTAATTTTGAAAGAAAGATAAAAATTGATAGGAGTAATTGTTTTCGAAATATAAGCAAAGAACCAAAGTAAAAACTGTTACAGTTACTGAACAAAAATGTAATTCAGTTTTCAATGTTTGAGAGGAAGACGAAAATGCAGCATTCAAAAACGACTCTGAAGACTTTAGTGACTTTTATGTCTCCTCCTTTTTCCTCTACTAAAGTGTTAGACACAATTAATTTAGTTTAATTTTACTTTTTCAAACATTTTATTTTAAAGCAAATTTTTGTTAAATATTAAAAACTATAAAATGGTTTAGATTGCCTAAAAACACACATCACACATGATCTTTTGCATAGAAATGAGAAAACGCTCATGTAACACGCAAAATAAGCTCCATTTTTCCTTATTAAAAGTATTATTATTATTATTATTACTTTTGGTACTATTACTATTATTATTATTATTATTATTATTGTTATTATTATTATTATTAACTTTTGTATAGTAAATGATTTTATACCAGTTTTAAAATGAGTTATTAATTTTAGACAATTTCTTGCCTAAAAACACAGATCACAGATGATTTCTTGCATAGAAATGAGAAAACACTCATATAACACACAAAATAAGCTTCATTTTTGCTTAGAAAACTAAGCTTACTTTTATTACTATTATTATTATTTTTATTATTATTATTGTTATTATTATTATTATTATTATTATTATTATTATTATTATTATTATTATTGTTATTATTATTATTATTATTATTATTATTATTATTATTATTATTATTTTTATTATTATTATTATTATTATTATTATTATTATTATAATTATTATTATTAAAAACCGATTTTAACTTTTGTATAGTATTGTTTTTATACCAGTTTTAAAATGAGTGATTAATTTTAGCCAATTTCTTGCCTAAAAACTATAAAATGGCTAAGATTGCCTAAAAACACTGATCACACATGATCTTTTGCATAGAAATGAGAAAACGCTCATATAACACAAAATAAGCTTTATTTTTGCTTAGAAAACTAAGCTTACTTTTATTACTACTATTATTATTATTATTATTATTATTATTATTATTATTATTATTATTATTATTATTATTATAATTATTATTATTATAATAATAATAATTATTATTATTATTATTAATAACCGATTATAACTTTTGTATAGTAAATGTTTTTATAACAGTTTTAAAATGAATTATTAGTTTTAGACAATTTCTTGCCTAAAAACACAGATCACAGATGATCTCTTGCATAGAAATGAGAAAACGCTCAGATAACACAAAATAAGCATCATTTTTGCTTAAAAAAACTAAGCTTTAATTTAGAAAGAAATTCATTATTATAAGTATTATTATCATTATTATTATTATTATTATTATTATTATTATTATTATTATTAATATTATTATTTTATTTATTACTATTATTATTATTATTATTATTATTATTATTATTATTATTATTATTATTATTAACTTTTGTATAGTAAATGTTTTTATACCAGTTTTAAAATGAGTTATTAATTTTATTCAATTTCTTGCCTAACAACACAGATCACAGATGATCTCTTGCATAGAAATGAGAAAACGCTCATATAACACACAAAATAAGCTTCATTCATTATTATTATTATTATTATTATTATTATTATTATTATTATTATTATTATTATTATTATATTATTATTATTATTATTATTATTATTATTAACTTTTGTATTGTAAATGTTTTTATACCAGTTTTAAAATGAGTTATTAATTTTAGACAATTTCTTGCCTAAAAACACAGATCACAGATGATCTCTTGCATAGAAATGAGAAAACGCTCATATAACACACAAAATAAGCTTCATTTTTGCTTAGAAAACTAAGCTTACTTTTATTACTATTATTATTTTTATTATTATTATTATTATTATTATTACTATTATTAGTATAATTATTTTTATTATTATTATTATTATTATTATTATTATTATTATTATTATTATTATTATTATTATTGTTATTATTATTATTATTATTATTAAAAACTTATATTAAACAGACAGAAAACGTCGTATTCTGACACAAAAAAACGAATTACGTTATAGACTTGACGAGAACGGCGTATCTCGGACTCTTATAGGACTTTTATAGAGTCAAAAAGTATCAGTTTGGATTAAAATAAATTATTTTTGTTGACTCTCAGTCTGAATTGTTCATCAGTTCAAACAAAAACGGCTTATTTTAGACGATCTTTTGCTTTGAACAAGAAAACTTACATCGAACAGACTAAAAACGTATTAATCTGGCATAAAAGAGCAATTTATGTATCACTTTAGATAAAGGCAGCAATCCTATTCGTTTCATTGCTTAAAATAGACAAAATTGTTAATAAATCTAACAAAAACGCTGTATTCTAGCACAAAATACTAATTACATTATAGTTTCGACGAGAATAGCTTATTTGAAATGATTCTATGCTTCCAAACGAGTAAATTTTTATTAAACAGATGCCAAACATCATGTTTTGTCCTATGAAGACATTTTATATTGCAGTTTGTATTAAAACAAAATATTTTCGTTGATTCTTTGTTAGAAGCAGCAAACCTAACATTAAAGAATCTGAAAACTTTGTATTCGGACACAAACCACCGAATTTTGTATCAGTTTAGACAAAAACGGTTGATTTTCGACAATATTTTGCTTTGAACAAGAAAACTTATATCAAACTGACTAAAAACGTCTTATTTTAGCACAAAACAAAAGATTTGCGTTATAGTCTTAAAGCTGATTCATGCCACAGTTTGGATAAAAACCAAATATTTTTGTTAATTCATTGTTACAAACAAGAAACCTTACATCAAAGAAACTGAAAACCCCTTATTCAGGCACAGAAATTCGAATTACGTTTCAGTCTGGACAAAAACTGCTTATTTTAGACGATCTTTTGTCTTGAACACGAAAACTTACATTAAAAAGATTAAAAACGTCTTATTCTGGCTGAAAACTGCAAATTATATATTACTCTAGATAAAAGCAATTTATCCTGATTACTCCTTTACTTAGAATAGAGTAAACTTGTATAAAACTTAATGAAAACTTTAAATTTCGTCTCAAAGAAATAATTCACATTATAGTTTTGACCAGCACTGTTTATTTCAAACGAATTTATGATTCGAAACTAATGAACTTTTATGGGGCAGATGCAAAACCACATATTACCATATAAAGCGTTGTTTTAAAGCAAAGTATTACCTTTTGCAACAAGAAATTTCACGTCAAAGAAACTGAAAACTTCGTATCCATGCATAAATATCGAATTACGTATCAGTTTAAGCAAATACAGCTTATTTTAAACGATTCCTTGCTATAAACAAGAAAAATTTTATCAAGCATATTGAAAACGTCTTATTCTCGAAAATAAGAGCAAATTATGTATCAGTTTTAACAAAAGCGGATTACTCTGTTTGATTCTATGCTTAGAGTAGAGTAAACTACTATAAAACGTAATTAAAACTCTATATTCAAGCTCAAAAGAACAAATTACGTTATAGTTTTGGCAAAAAAAAATATTTCGGACGATTACATACTTCGAAGTAAGCAAACATTAATTGAACAAGTGCAAAAGCTAATACTTTGCTTTAAAATAACGATTTATGTGGTAATATGGTATTTTGCATCTGTCCTATAAAAGTTTACTCGTTTCGCTCCATTGAATCATTCGAAATAAATTATTTTAACACAACAACAGCGAAAATAATTTGTTTTTGTTTAAACTGTTACATAAGTCGCTTTTATAAAACGAACTAAGACGTTTGGCATTTGTTTAGTGAAAGTTTTCTCGTTTGGGGGCATAAAATCGTTTGAAATTAACAGTTCTGGTCAAAACTATAACGTAAATTATTTCTTTGAGACGAAATTTAAAGTTTTCATTAAGTTTTATACAAGTTTGCTCTATTCTAAGCAAAGGAGTAATCAGGATAAACTGCTTTTATCCAAAGTAATACATAATTTGCAGTTTTGAGCCAGAATAAGACGTTTTTAATCATTTTAATGTAAGTTTTCGTGTTCAAAAGAAAGAATCGTCTAAAATAAGCAATTTGTGTCTAGACTGAAACGTAATTTGATTTTCTGGGCCTGAATAAGAGGTTTTCAGATTCTTTGATGTAAGGTTTCTTGTTTGTAACAATGAATAAACGAAAATCATTGGTTTTAATCCAAACTGTGACATACATCGTTTTTTAAAGGCGAAATCAGACGTTTTGCCTCTGTTCAGTGAAAGTATACTGGTTTCAAAGCATAGAATCGTTTGAAATTAACAGTTCTCGTCAAGACTATAACGCAAATCTTTAAAGTGATACAAAGAAATAATTTACGTTATAGTTTTGACCAGAACTGATAAATTCAAACGATTTTATGCCCCCAAACGAGAAAACTTTCAATAAACAGATGCCAAACGTCTTAGTTCGTTTTATAAAAGCGATTTATGTTACAGTTTAAACAAAAACAAATTATTTTCGTTGTTGTTGTGTCAAAATAATTTCTTTCGAATGATTCAATGGAGCGAAACGAGTAAACTTTTATAGGACAGATGCAAAATACCATATTACCACATAAATCGTTATTTTAAAGCAAAGTATTAGCTTTTGCACTTGTTCAATTAAAGTTTGCTTACTTCGAAGTATGTAATCGTCCGAAATATTTTTTTTTGCCAAAACTATAACGTAATTTGTTCTTTTGAGCTTGAATATAGAGTTTTCATTACGTTTTATAGTAGTTTACTCTACTCTAAGCATAGAATCAAACAGAGTAATCCGCTTTTGTTAAAACTGATACATAATTTGCTCTTATTTTCGAGAATAAGACGTTTTCAATATGCTTGATAAAATTTTTCTTGTTTATAGCAAGGAATCGTTTAAAATAAGCTGTATTTGCTTAAACTGATACGTAATTCGATATTTATGCATGGATACGAAGTTTTCAGTTTCTTTGACGTGAAATTTCTTGTTGCAAAAGGAAATACTTTGCTTTAAAACAACGCTTTATATGGTAATATGTGGTTTTGCATCTGCCCCATAAAAGTTCATTAGTTTCGAATGATAAATTCGTTTGAAATAAACAGTGCTGGTCAAAACTATAATGTAAATTATTTCTTTGAGACGAAATTTAAAGTTTTCATTAAGTTTTATACAAGTTTACTCTATTCTAAGTAAAGGAGTAATCAGGATAAATTGCTTTTATCTAGAGTAATATATAATTTGCAGTTTTCAGCCAGAATAAGACGTTTTTAATCTTTTTAATGTAAGTTTTCGTGTTCAAGACAAAAGATCGTCTAAAATAAGCAGTTTTTGTCCAGACTGAAACGTAATTCGAATTTCTGTGCCTGAATAAGGGGTTTTCAGTTTCTTTGATGTAAGGTTTCTTGTTTGTAACAATGAATTAACAAAAATATTTGGTTTTTATCCAAACTGTGGCATGAATCAGCTTTAAGACTATAACGCAAATCTTTTGTTTTGTGCTAAAATAAGACGTTTTTAGTCAGTTTGATATAAGTTTTCTTGTTCAAAGCAAAATATTGTCGAAAATCAACCGTTTTTGTCTAAACTGATACAAAATTCGGTGGTTTGTGTCCGAATACAAAGTTTTCAGATTCTTTAATGTTAGGTTTGCTGCTTCTAACAAAGAATCAACGAAAATATTTTGTTTTAATACAAACTGCAATATAAAATGTCTTCATAGGACAAAACATGATGTTTGGCATCTGTTTAATAAAAATTTACTCGTTTGGAAGCATAGAATCATTTCAAATAAGCTATTCTCGTCGAAACTATAATGTAATTAGTATTTTGTGCTAGAATACAGCGTTTTTGTTAGATTTATTAACAATTTTGTCTATTTTAAGCAATGAAACGAATAGGATTAGCTGCCTTTATCTAAAGTGATACATAAATTGCTCTTTTATGCCAGATTAATACGTTTTTAGTCTGTTCGATGTAAGTTTTCTTGTTCAAAGCAAAAGATCGTCTAAAATAAGCCGTTTTTGTTTGAACTGATGAACAATTCAGACTGAGAGTCAACAAAAATAATTTATTTTAATCCAAACTGATACTTTTTGACTCTATAAAAGTCCTATAAGAGTCCGAGATACGCCGTTCTCGTCAAGTCTATAACGTAATTCGTTTTTTTGTGTCAGAATACGACGTTTTCTGTCTGTTTAATATAAGTTTTTAATAATAATAACAATAATAATAATAATAATAATAATAATAATAATAATAATAATAATAATAATAATAATAATAATAATAATAATAATAATAATAATAATAATAATAATAATAATAATAATAATAATAATAATAATAATAAAAATAATAATACTAATAATAGTAATAATAATAATAATAAAAATAATAATAGTAATAAAAGTAAGCTTAGTTTTCTAAGCAAAAATGAAGCTTATTTTGTGTTATATGAGCGTTTTCTCATTTCTATGCAAGAAATCATCTGTGATCTGTGTTTTTAGGCAAGAAATTGTCTAAAATTAATAACTCATTTTAAAACTGGTATAAAAACATTTACAATACAAAAGTTAATAATAATAATAATAATAATAATAATAATAATAATAATAATAATAATAATAATAATAATAATAATAATGAATGAAGCTTATTTTGTGTGTTATATGAGCGTTTTCTCATTTCTATGCAAGAGATCATCTGTGATCTGTGTTGTTAGGCAAGAAATTGAATAAAATTAATAACTCATTTTAAAACTGGTATAAAAACATTTACTATACAAAAGTTAATAATAATAATAATAATAATAATAATAATTATAATAATAATAATAGTAATGAATAAAATAATAATAATAATAATAATAATAATAATAATAATAATAATAATAATAATAATAATAATGATAATAATACTTATAATAATGAATTTCTTTCTAAATTAAAGCTTAGTTTTTTTAAGCAAAAATGATGCTTATTTTGTGTTATCTGAGCGTTTTCTCATTTCTATGCAAGAGATCATCTGTGATCTGTGTTTTTAGGGAAGAAATTGTCTAAAACTAATAATTCATTTTAAAACTGTTATAAAAACATTTACTATACAAAAGTTATAATCGGTTATTAATAATAATAATAATAATAATAATAATAATAATAATAATAATAATAATAATAATAATAATAATAATAATAATAATAATAATAATAATAATAATAATAATAAAAATAATAATAATAGTAGTAATAAAAGTAAGCTTAGTTTTCTAAGCAAAAATAAAGCTTATTTTGTGTTATATGAGCGTTTTCTCATTTCTATGCAAAAGATCATGTGTGATCAGTGTTTTTAGGCAATCTTAGCCATTTTATAGTTTTTAGGCAAGAAATTGGCTAAAATTAATCACTCATTTTAAAACTGGTATAAAAACAATACTATACAAAAGTTAAAATCGGTTTTTAATAATAATAATTATAATAATAATAATAATAATAATAATAATAATAATAATAATAATAATAATAATAACAATAATAATAATAATAATAATAATAATAATAATAATAATAATAATAATAACAATAATAATAATAAAAATAATAATAATAGTAATAAAAGTAAGCTTAGTTTTCTAAGCAAAAATGAAGCTTATTTTGTGTGTTATATGAGTGTTTTCTCATTTCTATGCAAGAAATCATCTGTGATCTGTGTTTTTAGGCAAGAAATTGTCTAAAATTAATAACTCATTTTAAAACTGGTATAAAATCATTTACTATACAAAAGTTAATAATAATAATAATAACAATAATAATAATAATAATAATAATAGTAATAGTAACAAAAGTAATAATAATAATAATAATACTTTTAATAAGGAAAAATGGAACTTATTTTGTGTGTTACATGAGCGTTTTCTCATTTCTATGCAAAAGATCATGTGTGATGTGTGTTTTTAGGCAATCTAAACCATTTTATAGTTTTTAATATTTAACAAAAATTTGCTTTAAAATAAAATGTTTGAAAAACTGAAATTAAACTAAATTAATTGTGTCTAACACTTTAGTAGAGAAAAAAGGAGGAGACATAAAAGTCACTAAAGTCTTCAGAGTCGTTTTTAAATGCTGCATTTTCGTCTTCCTCTCAAACATTGAAAACTGAATTACATTTTTGTTCAGTAACTAAAGCTGATAAAATTTCCTACAAAATAATTATATAAATAAAAATAAATATAATAAAAGGAGAAGACATAAATGTCATTAAAGGTTTCAGAGTCGTCTTTAGTCGTCATATTAATAACAATAACATTTGTTAAGTATTATTTATATCTAACTCTATAACTCGCTTATGGTTGGTCTTACAAGAAAAATGCAAATAACTATTTTGTAGGAAATTTTATCAGCTTTAATTTTGAAAAAAAGATAAAAATTGATAGGAGTAACTGTTTTCGAGATATAAGCAAAAAACCAATAAGAAAACTGTAACTGTTACTGAACAAAAATGTAATTCAGTTTTCAATGTTTGAGACGAAGACGAAAATGCAGCATTTAAAATCGACTCTGAAGACTTCAGTGACTTATATGTCACCTCCTTTTTCTTCTAATAAAGTATTGGACCTAATAAATTAAGTGTATTTTAAATCACAAAACATTTTCTGTTAAAGCACTTTTTTTCTTAAATATTAATTATTTTCAAACTTATTTCTCGCTTATGGTTAGTCCTACATGAAAAATGCAAATTACTATTTTGTAGGAAATTTTATCAGCTTTAATTTTAGTAAAAAGATAAAAATTGATAGGAGTAACTGTTTTCGAGATGTAAGCAAAAGACCAAAAAACTGTTACCTTAATTAAGCGCTTGCATATAAGCAAATTTAGTACTAAAAACAACTCTGAAGACTTTGGTGACTTTTATGTCTTCTCATTTTTCCTCTACTAAAGTGTTTGACCCAATTAATTTAGTTTAATATCGGTTTTTCAAACATTTTATTTTAAAGCAAATTTTTGTTAAAGATTATTTATATCCAACTCTATAACTCGCTTATGGTTGGTCCTACAAAAAAATGCAAATAACTATTTTGTAGGAAATTTTATCAGCTTTAATTTTAAAAGAAAGATAAAAATTAATAGGAGTAACTGTTTTCGAGATATAAGCAAAAAACCAATAAGAAAACGGTAACTGTTACTGAACAAAAATGTAATTCAGTTTTCAATGTTTGAGACGAAGACAAAAATGCAGCATTATTATTATTATTAATGTTATTGTTATTAATATGACGACTAAAGACGACTCTGAAACCTTTAGTGACCTTTATGTCTTCTCCTTTTTCCTCTACTAAAGTGTTAGACACAATTAATTTAGTTTAATTTTAGTTTTTCAAACATTTTATTTTAAAGCAAGTTTTTGTTAAATATTATTTATACCCAACTCTATAACTCGCTTATGGTTGGTCCTACAAGAAAAATGTAAATAACTATTTTGTAGGAAATTTTATCAGCTTTAATTTTGAAAAAAAGATAAAAATTGATAGGAGTAACTGTTTTCGAGATATAAGCAAAAAACCAATAAGAAAACTGAAACTGTTACTGAACAAAAATGTAATTCAGTTTTCAATGTTTGAGACGAAGACGAAAATGCAGCATTATTATTATTATTAATGTTATTGTTATTAATATGACAACTAAAAACGACTCTGAAGACTTTGGTGACTTTTATATCTTCTCCTTTTTCCTATACTAAAGTGTTAGACTCAATTAATTTAGTTTAATTTCGGTTTTTCAAACATTATATTTTAAAGCAAATTTTTGTTAAAGATTATTTATATCCAACTCTATAACTCGCTTATGGTTGGTCTTACAAAAAAAATGCCAATAACTATTTTGTAGGAAATTTTATCAGCTTTGGTTTTTTGGTTTCTTGATTATATCTCGAAAACAGTTACTCCTATCAATTTTTATCTTTTTACTAAAATTAAAGCTGATAAAATTTCCTACAAAATAGTTATTTGCATTTTTCATGTAGGACTAACCATAAGCGAGATATAAGTTTGAAAATAATTATTATTTAAAAAAAAAGTGCTTTAACAGAAAATGTCTTGTGATTTAAAATACACTTAATTTATTGGGTCCAATACTTTATTAGAAGAAAAAGGAGGTGACATAAAGATCACTGACGTCTTCAGAGTCGTTTTTAAATGCTGCACTTTTGTCTTCGTCTTAAACATTGAAAACTGAGTTACATTTTTGTTCAGTAAAAGTTACAGTTTTCTTATTGGTTTTTTGCTTATATCTCGAAAACAGTTACTCCTATCAAATTTTACCTTTCTTTCAAAATTAAAGCCGATACAATTTCCAACAAAATAGTTATTTACATTTTTCTTGTAGGACCAAGCATAAACGAGTTATAGAGTTGGATATAAATAATATTTAACAAAAATTTGCTTTAAAATAAAATGCTTGAAAAACCGGAATTAAACTAAATTAATTGTGTCTAACACTATAGTAGAGGAAAAAGGAAAAGACATAAAAGTCACTAAATGTTTCAGAGTCGTCTTTAGTCGCCCTATTAATAACAATAACATTAATAATAATAATACTAATATTACTAAATTTGCTTATATGCAAGCGCTTAATTAAGGTAACAGTTTCTTGCTTATATCTCGAAAACAGTTACTCCTATCAATTTTTATCTTTTTACTAAAATTAAAGCTGATAAAATTTCCTACAAAATAGTTATTTGCATTTTTTATGTAGGACTAACCATAAGCGAGATAGAAGTTTGAAAATTATTAATATTTAAAAAAAAAGTGCTTTAACAGAAAATGTCTTGTGATTTAAAATACACTTAATTTATTGGGACCAATACTCTATTAGAAGAAAAAGGAGGTGACATAAAAGTCACTGAAGTCTTCAGAGTCGTTTTTAAATGCTGCATTTTCGTCTTCGTCTCAAACATTGAAAACTGAATTACATTTTTGTTCAGTAACTGTAACAGTTTTCACTTTGGTTTTTTGCTTATATCTCGAAAACAATTACTCCTATCAATTTTTATCTTTCTTTCAAAATTAAAGCTGATAAAATTTCCTACAAAATAGTTATTTGCATTTCTTTTGTAAGACCAACCATAAGCGAGTTATAGAGTTGGATATAAATAATCTTTAACAAAAATTTGCTATAAAATAAAATGTTTGAAAAACCGAAATTAAACTAAATTAATTGGGTCTAACACTTTAGTATAGGAAAAAGGAGAAGACATAAAAGTCACTAAATGTTTCAGAGTCGTCTTTAGTCGTCATATTAATAACAATAACATTAATAATAATAATACTAATAGTACTAAATTTGCTTATATGCAAGCGCTTTATTAAGGTAACAGTTTTTTGGTTTCTTGCTTATATCTCGAAAACAGTTACTCCTATCAATTTTTACCTTTTTTTCAAAATTAAAGCTGATAAAATTTCCTACAAAATAGTTATTTCCATTTTTTTGTAGGACCAACCATAAGCGAGTTATAGAGTTGGATATAAATAATCTTTAACAAAAATTTGCTTTAAAATAAAATGTTTGAAAAACTGATATTAAACTAAATTAATTGGGTCCAACACTTTAGTAGAGGAAAAAGGAGAAGACATAAAAATCACCAAAGTCTTCAGAGTTGTTTTTAGTACTAAATTTGCTTATATGCAAGCGCTTAATTAAGGTAACAGTTTTTTGGTTTCTTGCTTATATCTCGAAAACAGTTACTCCTATCAATTTTTATATCTTTTTACTAAAATTAAAGCTGATAAAATTTCCTACAAAATAATTATATAAATAAAAATAAATATAATAAAAGGAGAAGACATAAATGTCATTAAAGGTTTCAGAGTCGTCTTTAGTCGTCATATTAATAACAATAACATTTGTTAAGTATTATTTATATCTAACTCTATAACTCGCTTATGGTTGGTCTTACAAGAAAAATGCAAATAACTATTTTGTAGGAAATTTTATCAGCTTTAATTTTGAAAAAAAGATAAAAATTGATAGGAGTAACTGTTTTCGAGATATAAGCAAAAAACCAATAAGAAAACTGTAACTGTTACTGAACAAAAATGTAATTCAGTTTTCAATGTTTGAGACGAAGACGAAAATGCAGCATTTAAAATCGACTCTGAAGACTTCAGTGACTTATATGTCACCTCCTTTTTCTTCTAATAAAGTATTGGACCTAATAAATTAAGTGTATTTTAAATCACAAAACATTTTCTGTTAAAGCACTTTTTTTCTTAAATATTAATTATTTTCAAACTTATTTCTCGCTTATGGTTAGTCCTACATGAAAAATGCAAATTACTATTTTGTAGGAAATTTTATCAGCTTTAATTTTAGTAAAAAGATAAAAATTGATAGGAGTAACTGTTTTCGAGATGTAAGCAAAAGACCAAAAAACTGTTACCTTAATTAAGCGCTTGCATATAAGCAAATTTAGTACTAAAAACAACTCTGAAGACTTTGGTGACTTTTATGTCTTCTCATTTTTCCTCTACTAAAGTGTTTGACCCAATTAATTTAGTTTAATATCGGTTTTTCAAACATTTTATTTTAAAGCAAATTTTTGTTAAAGATTATTTATATCCAACTCTATAACTCGCTTATGGTTGGTCCTACAAAAAAATGCAAATAACTATTTTGTAGGAAATTTTATCAGCTTTAATTTTAAAAGAAAGATAAAAATTAATAGGAGTAACTGTTTTCGAGATATAAGCAAAAAACCAATAAGAAAACTGTAACTGTTACTGAACAAAAATGTAATTCAGTTTTCAATGTTTGAGACGAAGACAAAAATGCAGCATTATTATTATTATTAATGTTATTGTTATTAATATGACGACTAAAGACGACTCTGAAACCTTTAGTGACCTTTATGTCTTCTCCTTTTTCCTCTACTAAAGTGTTAGACACAATTAATTTAGTTTAATTTTAGTTTTTCAAACATTTTATTTTAAAGCAAGTTTTTGTTAAATATTATTTATACCCAACTCTATAACTCGCTTATGGTTGGTCCTACAAGAAAAATGTAAATAACTATTTTGTAGGAAATTTTATCAGCTTTAATTTTGAAAAAAAGATAAAAATTGATAGGAGTAACTGTTTTCGAGATATAAGCAAAAAACCAATAAGAAAACTGAAACTGTTACTGAACAAAAATGTAATTCAGTTTTCAATGTTTGAGACGAAGACGAAAATGCAGCATTATTATTATTATTAATGTTATTGTTATTAATATGACAACTAAAAACGACTCTGAAGACTTTGGTGACTTTTATGTCTTCTCCTTTTTCCTATACTAAAGTGTTAGACTCAATTAATTTAGTTTAATTTCGGTTTTTCAAACATTATATTTTAAAGCAAATTTTTGTTAAAGATTATTTATATCCAACTCTATAACTCGCTTATGGTTGGTCTTACAAAAAAAATGCCAATAACTATTTTGTAGGAAATTTTATCAGCTTTGGTTTTTTGGTTTCTTGATTATATCTCGAAAACAGTTACTCCTATCAATTTTTATCTTTTTACTAAAATTAAAGCTGATAAAATTTCCTACAAAATAGTTATTTGCATTTTTCATGTAGGACTAACCATAAGCGAGATATAAGTTTGAAAATAATTATTATTTAAAAAAAAAGTGCTTTAACAGAAAATGTCTTGTGATTTAAAATACACTTAATTTATTGGGTCCAATACTTTATTAGAAGAAAAAGGAGGTGACATAAAGATCACTGACGTCTTCAGAGTCGTTTTTAAATGCTGCACTTTTGTCTTCGTCTTAAACATTGAAAACTGAGTTACATTTTTGTTCAGTAAAAGTTACAGTTTTCTTATTGGTTTTTTGCTTATATCTCGAAAACAGTTACTCCTATCAAATTTTACCTTTCTTTCAAAATTAAAGCCGATACAATTTCCAACAAAATAGTTATTTACATTTTTCTTGTAGGACCAAGCATAAACGAGTTATAGAGTTGGATATAAATAATATTTAACAAAAATTTGCTTTAAAATAAAATGCTTGAAAAACCGGAATTAAACTAAATTAATTGTGTCTAACACTATAGTAGAGGAAAAAGGAAAAGACATAAAAGTCACTAAATGTTTCAGAGTCGTCTTTAGTCGCCCTATTAATAACAATAACATTAATAATAATAATACTAATATTACTAAATTTGCTTATATGCAAGCGCTTAATTAAGGTAACAGTTTCTTGCTTATATCTCGAAAACAGTTACTCCTATCAATTTTTATCTTTTTACTAAAATTAAAGCTGATAAAATTTCCTACAAAATAGTTATTTGCATTTTTTATGTAGGACTAACCATAAGCGAGATAGAAGTTTGAAAATTATTAATATTTAAAAAAAAAGTGCTTTAACAGAAAATGTCTTGTGATTTAAAATACACTTAATTTATTGGGACCAATACTCTATTAGAAGAAAAAGGAGGTGACATAAAAGTCACTGAAGTCTTCAGAGTCGTTTTTAAATGCTGCATTTTCGTCTTCGTCTCAAACATTGAAAACTGAATTACATTTTTGTTCAGTAACTGTAACAGTTTTCACTTTGGTTTTTTGCTTATATCTCGAAAACAATTACTCCTATCAATTTTTATCTTTCTTTCAAAATTAAAGCTGATAAAATTTCCTACAAAATAGTTATTTGCATTTCTTTTGTAAGACCAACCATAAGCGAGTTATAGAGTTGGATATAAATAACCTTTAACAAAAATTTGCTATAAAATAAAATGTTTGAAAAACCGAAATTAAACTAAATTAATTGGGTCTAACACTTTAGTATAGGAAAAAGGAGAAGACATAAAAGTCACTAAATGTTTCAGAGTCGTCTTTAGTAGTCATATTAATAACAATAACATTAATAATAATAATACTAATAGTACTAAATTTGCTTATATGCAAGCGCTTTATTAAGGTAACAGTTTTTTGGTTTCTTGCTTATATCTCGAAAACAGTTACTCCTATCAATTTTTACCTTTTTTTCAAAATTAAAGCTGATAAAATTTCCTACAAAATAGTTATTTCCATTTTTTTGTAGGACCAACCATAAGCGAGTTATAGAGTTGGATATAAATAATCTTTAACAAAAATTTGCTTTAAAATAAAATGTTTGAAAAACTGATATTAAACTAAATTAATTGGGTCCAACACTTTAGTAGAGGAAAAAGGAGAAGACATAAAAATCACCAAAGTCTTCAGAGTTGTTTTTAGTACTAAATTTGCTTATATGCAAGCGCTTAATTAAGGTAACAGTTTTTTGGTTTCTTGCTTATATCTCGAAAACAGTTACTCCTATCAATTTTTATATCTTTTTACTAAAATTAAAGCTGATAAAAATTCCTACAAAATAGTAATTTGCATTTTTCATGTAGGACTAACCATAAGCGAGATATAAGTTTAAAAATAATTAATATTTAAAAAAAAGTGCTTTAACAGAAAATGTCTTGTGATTTAAAATACACTTAATTTATTGGGTCCAATAATTTATTAGAAGAAAAAGGAGGTGACATAAAAGTCACCAAAGTCTTGAGAGTCGTTCTTAGTCGTCATATCAATAACAATAACATTAATAATAATAATAATACTAATAGTACTAAATTTGCTTATATGCAAGCGCTTAATTAAGGTAACAGTTTCTTGCTTATATCTCGAAAACTTACATTTTTGTTCAGTAACTGTAACAGTTTTTACTTTGGTTTTTTGCTTATATCTCGAAAACAATTACTCCTATCAATTTTTATCTTTCTTTCAAAATTAAAGCTGATAAAATTTCCTACAAAATAGTTATTTGCATTTCTTTTGTAAGACCAACCATAAGCGAGTTATAGAGTTGGATATAAATAATCTTTAACAAAAATTTGCTTTAAAATAAAATGTTTGAAAAACTGATATTAAACTAAATTAATTGGGTCCAACACTTTAGTAGAGGAAAAAGGAAAAGACATAAAAATCACCAAAGTCTTCAGAGTTGTTTTTAGTACTAAATTTGCTTATATGCAAGCGCTTAATTAAGGTAACAGTTTATTGGTTTCTTGCTTATATCTCGAAAACTGTTACTCCTATCAATTTTTATCTTTTTACTAAAATTAAAGCTGATAAAATTTCCTACAAAATAATTATATAAATAAAAATAAATATAATAAAAGGAGAAGACATAAATGTCATTAAAGGTTTCAGAGTCGTCTTTAGTCGTCATATTAATAACAATAACATTTGTTAAATATTATTTATATCTAACTATATAACTCGCTTATGGTTGGTCTTACAAAGAAATGCAAATAACTATTTTGTAGGAAATTTTATCAGCTTTAATTTTGAAAGAAAGATAACAATTGATAGGAGTAACTGTTTTCGAGATATAAGCAAAAAACCAATAAGAATACTGTAACTGTTACTGAACAAAAATGTAATTCAATTTTCAATGTTTGAGACGAAGACGAAAATGCAGCATTTAAAAACGACTCTGAAGACTTCAGCGACTTTTATGTCACCTCCTTTTTCTTCTAGTAAAGTATTGGACCCAATAAATTAAGTGTATTTTAAATCACAAGACATTTTCTGTTAAAGCACTTTTTTTTTAAATATTAATAATTTTTAAACTTATATCTCGCTTATGGTTAGTCTTACATGAAAAATGCAATTAACTATTTTGTAGGAAATTTTATCAGCTTTAATTTTAAAAGAAAGATAAAAATTGATAGAAGTAACTGTTTTCGAGATATAAGCAAAAAACCAATAAGAAAACTGTAACTGTTACTGAACAAAAATGTAATTCAGTTTTCAATGTTTGAGACGAAGACGAAAATGCAGCATTTAAAATCGACTCTGAAGACTTCAGTGACTTATATGTCACCTCCTTTTTCTTCTAATAAAGTATTGGACCTAATAAATTAAGTGTATTTTAAATCACAAAACATTTTCTGTTAAAGCACTTTTTTTTTTAAATATTAATTATTTTCAAACTTATATCTCGCTTATGGTTAGTCCTACATGAGAAATGCAAATAACTATTTTGTAGGAAATTTTATCAGCTTTAATTTTGAAAGAAAGATAAAAATTGATAGGAGTAATTGTTTTCGAGATATAAGCAAAGAACCAAAGTAAAAACTGTTACAGTTACTGAACAAAAATGTAATTCAGTTTTCAATGTTTGAGAGGAAGACGAAAATGCAGCATTCAAAAACGACTCTGAAGACTTTAGTGACTTTTATGTCTCCTCCTTATTCCTCTACTAAAGTGTTAGACACAATTAATTTAGTTTAATTTTACTTTTTCAAACATTTTATTTTAAAGCAAATTTTTGTTAAATATTAAAAACTATAAAATGGTTTAGATTGCCTAAAAACACACATCACACATGATCTTTTGCATAAAAATGAGAAAACGTTTATGTAACACGCAAAATAAGCTCCATTTTTCCTTATTAAAAGTATTATTATTATTATTATTACTTTTGGTACTATTACTATTATTATTATTATTATTATTATTATTGTTATTATTATTATTATTAACTTTTGTATAGTAAATGATTTTATACCAGTTTTAAAATGAGTTATTAATTTTAGACAATTTCTTGCCTAAAAACACAGATCACAGATGATTTCTTGCATAGAAATGAGAAAACACTCATATAACACACAAAATAAGCTTCATTTTTGCTTAGAAAACTAAGCTTACTTTTATTACTATTATTATTATTTTTATTATTATTATTGTTATTATTATTATTATTATTATTATTATTATTATTATTGTTATTATTATTATTATTATTATTATTATTATTATTATTATTATTATTATTATTATTATTATTATTATTATTATTATTATTATTATTATTATTATTATTATTATTATTATTATTATTATTATTATTATTATTATTATTATTATTATTATTATTATTATTATTATTATTATTATTATTATTATTATTATTATTATTATTATTATTATTAAAAACCGATTTTAACTTTTGTATAGTATTGTTTTTATACCAGTTTTAAAATGAGTGATTAATTTTAGCCAATTTCTTGCCTAAAAACTATAAAATGGCTAAGATTGCCTAAAAACACTGATCACACATGATCTTTTGCATAGAAATGAGAAAACGCTCATATAACACAAAATAAGCTTTATTTTTGCTTAGAAAACTAAGCTTACTTTTATTACTACTATTATTATTATTATTATTATTATTATTATTATTATTATTATTATTATTATTATTATTATTATTATTATTATTATTATTATTATAATTATTATTATTATAATAATTATTATTATTATTATTATTATTATTAATAACCGATTATAACTTTTGTATAGTAAATGTTTTTATAACAGTTTTAAAATGAATTATTAGTTTTAGACAATTTCTTGCCTAAAAACACAGATCACAGATGATCTCTTGCATAGAAATGAGAAAACGCTCAGATAACACAAAATAAGCATCATTTTTGCTTAAAAAAACTAAGCTTTAATTTAGAAAGAAATTCATTATTATAAGTATTATTATCATTATTATTATTATTATTATTATTATTATTATTATTATTATTATTATTATTATTATTATTAATATTATTATTTTATTTATTACTATTATTATTATTATTATTATTATTATTATTATTATTATTATTATTAACTTTTGTATAGTAAATGTTTTTATACCAGTTTTAAAATGAGTTATTAATTTTATTCAATTTCTTGCCTAACAACACAGATCACAGATGATCTCTTGCATAGAAATGAGAAAACGCTCATATAACACACAAAATAAGCTTCATTCATTATTATTATTATTATTATTATTATTATTATTATTATTATTATTATTATTATTATTATTATTATTATATTATTATTATTATTATTATTATTATTATTAACTTTTGTATTGTAAATGTTTTTATACCAGTTTTAAAATGAGTTATTAATTTTAGACAATTTCTTGCCTAAAAACACAGATCACAGATGATCTCTTGCATAGAAATGAGAAAACGCTCATATAACACACAAAATAAGCTTCATTTTTGCTTAGAAAACTAAGCTTACTTTTATTACTATTATTATTTTTATTATTATTATTATTATTATTACTATTATTAGTATAATTATTTTTATTATTATTATTATTATTATTATTATTATTATTATTATTATTATTATTATTATTATTGTTATTATTATTATTATTATTATTAAAAACTTATATTAAACAGACAGAAAACGTCGTATTCTGACACAAAAAAACGAATTACGTTATAGACTTGACGAGAACGGCGTATCTCGGACTCTTATAGGACTTTTATAGGGTCAAAAAGTATCAGTTTGGATTAAAATAAATTATTTTTGTTGACTCTCAGTCTGAATTGTTCATCAGTTCAAACAAAAACGGCTTATTTTAGACGATCTTTTGCTTTGAACAAGAAAACTTACATCGAACAGACTAAAAACGTATTAATCTGGCATAAAAGAGCAATTTATGTATCACTTTAGATAAAGGCAGCTAATCCTATTCGTTTCATTGCTTAAAATAGACAAAATTGTTAATAAATCTAACAAAAACGCTGTATTCTAGCACAAAATACTAATTACATTATAGTTTCGACGAGAATAGCTTATTTGAAATGATTCTATGCTTCCAAACGAGTAAATTTTTATTAAACAGATGCCAAACATCATGTTTTGTCCTATGAAGACATTTTATATTGCAGTTTGTATTAAAACAAAATATTTTCGTTGATTCTTTGTTAGAAGCAGCAAACCTAACATTAAAGAATCT
This sequence comes from Tribolium castaneum, assembly GCF_031307605.1. Taxonomy (NCBI): domain Eukaryota; kingdom Metazoa; phylum Arthropoda; class Insecta; order Coleoptera; family Tenebrionidae; genus Tribolium; species Tribolium castaneum. The sequence continues at coordinate 17,318,339 of NC_087394.1, read as the reverse complement.
GAAAACTTTGTATTCGGACACAAACCACCGAATTTTGTATCAGTTTAGACAAAAACGGTTGATTTTCGACAATATTTTGCTTTGAACAAGAAAACTTATATCAAACTGACTAAAAACGTCTTATTTTAGCACAAAACAAAAGATTTGCGTTATAGTCTTAAAGCTGATTCATGCCACAGTTTGGATAAAAACCAAATATTTTTGTTAATTCATTGTTACAAACAAGAAACCTTACATCAAAGAAACTGAAAACCCCTTATTCAGGCACAGAAATTCGAATTACGTTTCAGTCTGGACAAAAACTGCTTATTTTAGACGATCTTTTGTCTTGAACACGAAAACTTACATTAAAAAGATTAAAAACGTCTTATTCTGGCTGAAAACTGCAAATTATATATTACTCTAGATAAAAGCAATTTATCCTGATTACTCCTTTACTTAGAATAGAGTAAACTTGTATAAAACTTAATGAAAACTTTAAATTTCGTCTCAAAGAAATAATTCACATTATAGTTTTGACCAGCACTGTTTATTTCAAACGAATTTATGATTCGAAACTAATGAACTTTTATGGGGCAGATGCAAAACCACATATTACCATATAAAGCGTTGTTTTAAAGCAAAGTATTACCTTTTGCAACAAGAAATTTCACGTCAAAGAAACTGAAAACTTCGTATCCATGCATAAATATCGAATTACGTATCAGTTTAAGCAAATACAGCTTATTTTAAACGATTCCTTGCTATAAACAAGAAAAATTTTATCAAGCATATTGAAAACGTCTTATTCTCGAAAATAAGAGCAAATTATGTATCAGTTTTAACAAAAGCGGATTACTCTGTTTGATTCTATGCTTAGAGTAGAGTAAACTACTATAAAACGTAATTAAAACTCTATATTCAAGCTCAAAAGAACAAATTACGTTATAGTTTTGGCAAAAAAAAATATTTCGGACGATTACATACTTCGAAGTAAGCAAACATTAATTGAACAAGTGCAAAAGCTAATACTTTGCTTTAAAATAACGATTTATGTGGTAATATGGTATTTTGCATCTGTCCTATAAAAGTTTACTCGTTTCGCTCCATTGAATCATTCGAAATAAATTATTTTAACACAACAACAGCGAAAATAATTTGTTTTTGTTTAAACTGTTACATAAGTCGCTTTTATAAAACGAACTAAGACGTTTGGCATTTGTTTAGTGAAAGTTTTCTCGTTTGGGGGCATAAAATCGTTTGAAATTAACAGTTCTGGTCAAAACTATAACGTAAATTATTTCTTTGAGACGAAATTTAAAGTCTTGCGTTATAGTCTTGACGAGAACTGTTAATTTCAAACGATTCTATGCTTTGAAACCAGTATACTTTCACTGAACAGAGGCAAAACGTCTGATTTCGCCTTTAAAAAACGATGTATGTCACAGTTTGGATTAAAACCAATGATTTTCGTTTATTCATTGTTACAAACAAGAAACCTTACATCAAAGAATCTGAAAACCTCTTATTCTGGGCCCTGAATAAGAGGTTTTCAGATTCTTTGATGTAAGGTTTCTTGTTTGTAACAATGAATAAACGAAAATCATTGGTTTTAATCCAAACTGTGACATACATCGTTTTTTAAAGGCGAAATCAGACGTTTTGCCTCTGTTCAGTGAAAGTATACTGGTTTCAAAGCATAGAATCGTTTGAAATTAACAGTTCTCGTCAAGACTATAACGCAAGTCTTTAAAGTGATACAAAGAAATAATTTACGTTATAGTTTTGACCAGAACTGATAAATTCAAACGATTTTATGCCCCCAAACGAGAAAACTTTTAATAAACAGATGCCAAACGTCTTAGTTCGTTTTATAAAAGCGATTTATGTTACAGTTTAAACAAAAACAAATTATTTTCGTTGTTGTTGTGTCAAAATAATTTCTTTCGAATGATTCAATGGAGCGAAACGAGTAAACTTTTATAGGACAGATGCAAAATACCATATTACCACATAAATCGTTATTTTAAAGCAAAGTATTAGCTTTTGCACTTGTTCAATTAAAGTTTGCTTACTTCGAAGTATGTAATCGTCCGAAATATTTTTTTTTGCCAAAACTATAACGTAATTTGTTCTTTTGAGCTTGAAT